>NC_056726.1:156028693-156041193 GCF_019279795.1 Protopterus annectens
GGTAGACCCATATATATATATATATATATATATATATATATATATGTATACACACACACACACACACACACACACACATAATTACATACACATACATAGATGTACCGAAGTTAATCTAAATTCAGTAGATTGGTACTAAAAACAATGACCTCAAAAGGTTGAAAAAAGACTGACACCCTAATAATCATGCTCCAATGAACAACCTGAACCATTTAAAAGAAAACTGCTGTTTTTGCAGGAGGAGGGGCAATTCCACTGCACTCTCCATATGGTAATTATATATAATAACTCTGAAATCTCAGCATTACTGGGGATTGTCAGTCTTATATACCTATCAACCATTTGTTTTAATGACAAAGCAGATGTTGACATTTGGGAAGTGTGATTAGTAAACGTGTTATATAGGTATATATATATATATATATATATATATATATATATATATATATATATATATATATATATATAAACAATGAGAACAAAAGTAACTGCTCCCCTGTAGGCAAATGCTAAGCTGGAACAAACGCCAAACAGAAAATGTAGAAATAAAACTCCAGCAATAGCAACCATGCGACAGTTCCACTAATAATATTTCATTAAATCTTGAGCAAGATGAAAAATGTTCAAACCAACATCCAAACCATGAAGAAATGAGTTTGCCTTCATAAAGAGATCCACTGTTTCAGGTAAAATACTTCTTTTAATGGGTAGTGCACTCTCAGTCAAAGGTAAGCGCTTTCACATTAGCTTCATCAGACCATGAAGGACTGAGTAGTAACAGATATTTAAAAAGAAATACACCAATCAGATGCACACCTACTGTGTGACATCACATCCTCTAATTCATGCAGAGTCTCACTTTCAATTCAAGTGACTGAGATATCTTCTAACAGTGTATTAAAGTTCAGACATTCTTATTGACTTGCGTTCTTTTGCACGCTCAGTGTGTTTGAAATTGCTCTTTTCTAAAGATGATATTAATGCTGCTAAAAGTGTATCTAACGTCCCTGCCTTCAAGAAGAAGAGTTCATTTACACCAGTTATGCCAGCACATATAGACTCTTTTATTAAGCTATGTGAAACTGAGTTTTATGAATATTTTTATAATGGCAAGAAGAAGTGTATGTTTTATAATATGACAAGTGACACGATGAAATCGTTATCTAATTTTAGTACCAATGATTCATTAACCTTTAGACCAGTAGATAAAGGTGGAGGCATAGCCATTTTTGATACAGTTAATTATGACATATTAATGTATGACATGTTGAATGCTGATACTACTTATATTTCTATTGACAATACAAGATTGATTCATATTATTAAAACTGTTCAAGCTGATTTATATGATCTGCTCATGTGCTATCAAATATCAAATAGTCTCTATGAGTATTTTTCTATAGATAATCCATTAATTCCTGTAATTAAAGGACTGCCGAAATTACATAAAGGAGTTTTACCCCCACCAATGAGACCAATAGTGTCGGGGGCAAAATGGGTCACAGAGAATGTATCAAACTACCTGGAAAAAACTTTAAGACCGATAGTGGATGCCATCCCCACAATTCTTAAAGATACATACCAACTTATTGAATATCTACAAACCTTGAATACAGAATTTAAAAATAATGAACATCTCTTGGTTACAATGGATGTTCAAAGTCTTTTTACATCAATCCCAAATGACACAGGGGTAGAAGCCATACATGAATTATTGCAACATGATGAGAATATAAGTGTTAATACTAACATTTTAATTTGTCAACTATTGGATTTAGTACTCAACAACAATGTGTTTGCATATGGGGGCCACCTTTTCCTACAGACCTGTGGTGTTGCCATGGGGACCCCCTGTGCAAACACATACGCCAACTTGGTTGTGTATCATTGGGAGACGAATTTTGTCTTTAAACATCCTTTATTTCAAAAAGTTTTGATTTACAAACGTTTTGTAGACGACATATTAATTGTGTGGGATGGCTCAGTAGAGGAATTTGGTTCCTTTAAAGATTATTTAGAAACTACCACTACTTTCTTGAAGTTTTCTGCTGAAACCTCATATAGCTCTGTTAATTTTTTGGATGTTAGCATTAATATTAGGAAAGGCAAACTCATAACGACTCTTTTTAAAAAAGAATGCTGGAGGAATACCATACTCAAGTACGATAGTATGCATCCGCGCCACACTTGTAAAGGCATACTAAAAAGTCAATTCACCAGGTTAAGTAAGATTTGTATGAACAAGGAAGATTTGGAATTAGAAGCTATCAAAATGGTAGAGATGTTTTTAGAGAGAGGGTATGATCGAGATTTAATACTGGAAGTCAAAAGTGAAATTCTACCACCAAAAAGTTCGACACATATTGAAACAAATTACCATTTCGTTCCATCTTCTTTTAAAAGGAACAGGTTTAACTATAAAGAACAAATATCTTTCATTACAACTTACACCAATGATTTTTTGAACATAAAGAAAATACTATCTAATAATTGGAAGGTGCTATTACTTGATGAAGCTACCAAAAAGATAGTAGGCCATAATCCACACATTGTATACAGGAGTAACAGGAATTTAAAATCCCTATTATGTGACAGAACATCTAAGTTAACATCAAGCCAACAGCCCTTAAATGATACATTTGGGACCTACCCCTGTAAACATTGCAATTATTGCAAGTTTATCAGCAAACAGCAAATTTTTTTACATCCAGAATTTGACTACAGTTTTAAACCAAAGTTTAGAGCCACATGTGACACCACAGGATTAATCTATTTGGCTACATGTGAATGTTGCGAAGCATTCTATATAGGACTCACGAAACGGAAACTTAAGAACAGAATATATAACCACCATTATGATATAAACAAGAAAAATGAGCTAAATGCTTTAGCCAAACACATAATAAGTAATCCTTTACATTCGTTCGTTTTTAGAGTGTTACAGATCGTGGAAGCTACTGACAGGGGAGGTGATTATATGAATCACCTTGAGTTAACTGAATTACGCTGGATTTTCAAACTTAGGGGACACTGTTACCCTGGCTTAAACAATTATGTTACTATAAAATCTGTTTTGAATAATCGAAGATGACTTTATAAATTTAGATATTTCTTTATGATTTAGATTCCATATATATATATCATGGTGTAAATGCTATTCATTCTTTATATTTAAATACTTGACATTACAGTATGCTTTTATGGCCCTATGCTTCATATACATGTGTTTTTCTAAGAGTGTTCACACAGACTGTCCCCGCAGTCTACTTCACACTATTTTATCGTTTATGGTTGGTCCAAGGACTGAATTTATTATGTTCTAGATCGTATGGCAGCTATTTATATCGCTTGACATTTTGTAATTTATCATTGTATACGGGTGTATTTCTTATATGCTTACCATGGGGAAAACATATTTTAATATCTTTTAAGGAACTGTTCATCATTTACTTTTTTATTTTTTTCAACAAAATGTTTCCTGTATATTTTCATTAGTTTGAAGGTTTAACTACTCACAGCCCCTTCATTCAATATTTTATTATATGAATGTATTCACATATTTATATACATTCATAAGGCTATATTTATATGATTAATTTATTCATCTAGTATATTTACATATTTATATTTACATATTACATATTTATATTTATATATATTTATATATTTATATTCATATACTAATGCATTTTGATTGTATTCCTTGCATTCTGTGTTTAACTTCCATGAGTTTCAAGAATAATTACCTGAAAGTTCCTCAGGAATTATTAATTAAGTGCATTATGAATTTATATTAGTATCTTGCAAGTAAAGAACAAGGAAAACAGAGTTGTTTTAATAATTTGTTTTTAAGTCTGATATTTTCATACAAATTTTCATTTGCCTTTAAGCATATATTTAGGCTGCATGAATGCCTTATATCGTATCCAGTGTTACACCTTTAAAAAGCATTCCCCCTTTAGAATGTATTACAATGTTTAAATTATTTTCAATTGTGTTTCTAATTGATTAATTGTTCAATTTCATTGGCTATGCCTCTATAAATAAGCAGTTGCTTTTATATTTAATTTGTCTGAAGAAGCGTATAGTAATATACGTGAAAGCGCTAACCTTTTGTCTGTCTTATTCAATAAATTCAAGAAGTTTTTAAGTAACGTGGAGAGCTGGAAGTTTTATTTCTGTCAGTGTATTAAAGTGCTAGAAACACATATAAACTGATCTCATGTAAAATATAATTCTAAAAATCTAACCATAGGTTCATAGGTTCATAGATTAGTACTATGAATACGTGAAGCAAGATTGCTTTAAAAATCATAGCATATAAAAATATGCACTTAAAAAAGGCATATTATAAAAATATAAATATGTTGCACTAAGATTCATGACATCTACACGAACTCTAAACAGACCAATGCTACATCAAAAAATATATATAATAAGTAAGCAAAAATATATATAAATTTTGTATACACAATATTTTTAGTGTTCATTTCATATTCTGTCAAGTTTGGTAGTCTTTCTCATTTTATTTTGTTTTAGCATTTTCATTTTTTTTTTTTTTGTTTTTTTTTTGTTTTTGATTTATATAAGGCTCATGAGTCTGGCGTTTTATATAGAAATTTATTTGTTGATTTATTTATATATATTTTTGCTTACTTATTGTATATATTTTTTATATATATTTTTTGATGTAGCATTGGTCTGTTTAGAGTTCGTGTAGATGTCATGAATCTTAGTGCAACATATTTATATTTTTATAATATGCCTTTTTTAAGTGCATATTTTTATATGCTATGATTTTTAAAGCAATCTTGCTTCACGCATTCATAGTACTAATCTATGAACCTATGAACCTATGGTTAGATTTTTAGAATTATATTTTACATGAGATCAGTTTATATGTGTTTCTAGCACTTTAATACACTGTTAGAAGATATCTCAGTCACTTGAATTGAAAGTGAGACTCTGCATGAATTAGAGGATGTGATGTCACACAGTAGGTGTGCATCTGATTGGTGTATTTGTTTTTAAATATCTGTTACTACTCAGTCCTTCATGGTCTGATGAAGCTAATGTGAAAGCGCTTACCTTTGACTGAGAGTGCACTACCCATTAAAAGAAGTTTTTTACCTGAAACAGTGGATCTCTTTATGAAGGCAAACTCATATCTTCATGGTTTGGATGTTGGTTTGAACATTTTTCATCTTGCTCAAGATTTAATGAAATATTATTAGTGGAACTGTCGCATGGTTGCTATTGCTGGAGTTTTATTTCTATATATATATATATATATATATATATATATATATATGTATATATATATATTGTTTTCTGTTGACTTAAGCCTCAAGTTTTCAGAGACAAAACTTGTTTCATTGATGACATTTTCATACTCTGTTTATTTACAAACATAAGAAACTATTCCCCTGGTAATGGGGGTGTTGTGTCCTCCTGTCACCCTTCCTACCTCCAGCATCCTACCTAACAAATTTCATGCAATCAACAGTGAGGAAAGGAGTGAAAACTGAGAATGAAAACTTAGTTGTTGTTGTTTGTCTTTTGGCTTTTTCCCGGTAAGGGGTCGCCACAGTGGAACTCTGGTCCGCTAATGATTGGCAGTAGATTTTTATGAAACACCGAGGTGCCAGCTCGACGCCCAACCTTCAATGAAGGCACGCCCATTTACGCACGCATGTCTTTCGAATGCTACCCAACCGCGGGGAGGACATGCAGACTCCACACAGAAGGCACTCCCAAGCCAAGCTGAGAATCAGGATGAAAACTCAGTAATGCAGTAAATTGTGGCTTTTCTGACTTTTGGCATAATCTTTCATGCTATATTTATATCTATATCTATATCTATATATACACACACATACCCACAGGTGCACTCTCACACACACACACACACACACACACACACACACACACACACACACACGTGTGTGTGTGTGTGTGTGTGTGTGTGTGTGTGTGTGTGTGTGTGTGTAATATATGTAGTAACAGGCAATGGTTGTGTTGTGCATATATATTATAGCAAATATAGACTGTGTCTTTAGAAATGTGCAGAGTTACTGATGTAACACCATTTCTCAATGCACTCTAGCTAGAAGTTGAATGGATTTTCTAGCTGATTGTTACTGTTTGTATAAGGGGCTGCTGCTAAACAGCAAGAATTTAGAAGGACACTTTCTCAATTGTAAGTCCAGGGTAGAGTAAGCTGGGGAATGCCCAAATATTCAGATGTTGGGGAGGTCATTAGCACAGTCTTGGTCATTTAACTTAGTGGAATAACATTTGGTTCAGAGCTGTAAAAAAGGCCTGTACTTGTTGTGTACTTGTGGGATACTTGTTGTGTACAGTGTGTTTGTTAAAATGACAGTGAGAGATTGAGACTGTGCAATATAAATTTGAAGGAGACACTTCTAAGGACTGAAAGCTTGCTGGTAGGGTTCTATGAGCAATACATTGAATATTGCAAAATTATTTTATGGGACTAACATGGGTTATTTGTGTTTCTTTTTTAAGGTAATAAACCTATATTGGTTTTTTAGACTTGTGTCACCAGTGCCTTTTCAGACTTTTATTTGCGGTGCCTGCGTGGGCAGTTTGGCTGGGGACTTGGCAATTTACCACTCCTTGCAACACCTCTGCAGCCAAGCGCATTGTCTGTTTAGCTAAGATTTTCCTCTGAAGCCACTACCACTTCACTGAGGAGAATCAATGTTTCCCTGAGATATTTTACTGTAGGTTGTTGTCTGCTTAGTAACAACACTTTAATTATTGCTGCTGTTTTTGGTGGGCTTCCTGTTAATCCCAACCATGGGGAAACTCCTAAAAACACTTATGGAGTCAAAGCTGATGACCAACCAGAATTTGGTACAGCTTTACCAGCAGTTTGTTAGACTAGCTAATTTAGTTGCTACCTCACAGAACTGTACTTGGTATAAAGAAGCTGAGCAAAGGTGGTGACTTGGAATCCTGATGGCTTTTGAATTATACACTACCCATTAGAACTGGGATAGATCAGAATGGGTGAAATCTCTATAATTCCAGCTGACAAGAGAATAATTGAAAATGTATATGGAATGGACAGAATTGATTATACAGACTATGATAAAAATAAGAAATATATTTGGCTAGTGCAAGTCATAACATTTCGTAACTGGACTTTTAATGCTGAAAGACCAGTAAGAGTCCAGATGCATGACTTAAAACATATATAATATATCTCTACGGGGTAGTGGGGGGAGGAACATTACTAATACCTCAAGGAGGTGTACTAAAATTACATATTTATGAAATATTCTTCTGAGATATAAACATTGGAAATGCACTATGAATAAACAGACATGCTGATAATTGCAAACTAAGTAACACAATTAGATCAATAAAAGATGACAGAGTTATCCAAGATAGTCTACAAAAATACACCTGTGGTGTGGTAGTAATGATCTTACCTTTAATGTCAGTAAATGTAATAAAACAACTCCTGGTAAAAAGCACTTACATTGATTACAATATGGCCATCTCATAAAATATTGCATCATCATTAATAATTTAGGGACCTGCTGTGTATTTGCCAAGGTCAGTAAGCATATTTTGTAGCCATATTACTTCAAGGGATCGAGTATCCAAGGGAATCATTGTACCACTTTATTCTTCACTGATTTAAACTATTCCTGAATACAGTAGTGCATTTTTTAAAAGTTGAGTAGTGAACTTAAAACAACTGAAAAGGCACATTGATTACTTATTAGAAATGTCATAAGGCAGGAAAACTTAGATTTATTTAAAATGATTTGAGGATGTGTCATTTAATATGCTTCATACAGATGACTTGGAGGTGACCTGTGCTTGGTATAAAAGCCAGTGTCTGATTCAGGTCTGTCTGAAATTATTCACCTGGTATGGACCATTAGGGGAGCTAACAGTAGATTGTGGAACCTAGTACTAAAAAATATCAGTAGCAGAAAAACGTTTTAAATCAACGGGATAGGCACTGGTCAGTCCAGGTGGAGAGGATAGAACTGGGTGCCTGAGACTGGCTTACTCATTCTAGGGGGAGGTAGCTGGCTCCTTTGATTAATGACAGTTATGAGAGGGTAGATAGTCACTTGCAAAAGAGCGAGGTAGGCTCACATTGCATGGGCAATGTCCCTCGGTATTAGGAAAGGCATATGTAGTAGCACACACATCTCTGTATGATTATCTGATTAGTAGCTGTTACTGTCTATATAGGATCATAGGAGATTTCTAGGGTATCAACCCGGAGGTCATTTTAAGCTTAGCCATTTCAACCCATAGAGGTACACTAGTCAATACCCAAGATTGCATTTAGTGATGACTGCCCATGTCCAGGATGGTTGTGGGTGCTATCTCAGGTAAGAATTTACTGTGCCCCATCCACTCATCCAGGTTCCTCTTGAACAGTGTCACAGAGGTGCTCTCTTTCACATGAATTGGTAGCCTGTTCCAAAGACATGGCAGTCACTGGGAGATAAATCTGTCCCTCCAGCATGTCCTATTTAAGTCGCAGGCTGTATTTATGTCCCTGGAATGGGTAGCCCTAGACCCATTTGATTTACAGATATGCAGTAAGTTCATTAGGTTTGGGTCTTAAGTTGCTCTGTAGAACAGGCATATGTCTCCCTTATACGATACGGAGTATAGTGACAGGGATTTTAGTTGGTCCATGTAAGGCACATGCTGGAGGCCTTTAATCTTCTTTGTTAGAAATCTCTGAGGTCTTATTGCTCTAAGTGCTTAGTTCGGTACATACTGAATGGGGCGTTATACTCAATTATGGGCCAGATAAGTGCCGAGTGTAGGGAGGAATTATAACTTCTTTTGCTCTCAAGGTGATGCCTTTACTAATCAAGTGAGCTACGTGGAAAGCTTTCCTTACAATGGTTGACACATGGTGGTTAAAGTTAAGGTCGCGGTCAACCTGTGATTCCAGGTCCCTTACCACTTCAAAGGTACTTATGGTAGTGTTATTAAATTGATAGTGTGAAGGGACATTGTTTGTGCTGAAGGGAATGATGATGCATTTCTTTTCATTCAGTTTCAGACCATGACTAATACACCAGTTGTTGGTCTGTGTGAGACCATCCTGGAGTATACTGACATTATTTGAGGATTCAGTGATTACACCCAGTTTGCAGTCTGCAAACATGGTCAGCCACAACCCTTTAGTTTTGACCTGTACTACTGAGAATATATACCAAACAGAAGGAGGCCTAGCACTGACCCCTGTGGCATCTGGCTGGTAACAGGTCTGCTTGTCGATGTGGAGTCACTCACTTTGATAGTGTGTGTCTGGTTTATGATCCAGTTGACAACCCATCTTTGAACAAAGGGGCTTACATTCAGCTTGCTAAGTTTATCGGTAATGCCTGAACGTGGGATTGTGTCAAAAGCCTTTGCCAAGTCGAGGTATGCTCTGCACACTGACTTACCCTCATCAGTGGCCTTGGTCACACTTTCAAAGAAGTCCACCAGATTTAATAGGCAGGATCTGCCCTTCACAAAGCAGAATTGGGTAGGATCCAGGGTTTGAAGTTCACCTATGTTTTTGTTTATGAGGTCCGTAATGATATGTTTCATGGCCTTACAGATGAGGCTGGTCAGACTTATGGGTCTGTAATTCCCCTGGTCTGTTACTAGGCCACCTCTGTAGAGGGGAGTAACTGTAGCTGTTCTCCATTCCGCAGGAATAAAGCCTGTGGTTAGGCTATGATTGAAAAGGGTACTTAGTGGTGATGCTAGTTCATGTTTTAGCCTGTTTAGAAGATAGCCTGGGATGTCATCTGCTCCTATAGAGGTCATGTTCTTTGCCTTGGACAGGGTTTTGAGGACCTGCTCTTCAGATATATAAGGAGGGGAGGTTTGGGGGAGGGTTTGTTGTAAGTTAGGAGGGAATAAGGGAGTGAAATTTTCACCAAACCTATCTGCTTGCAGATTTGCTATCTCTGTGGGGTCAGTGTGTGTGATACCATTGGCCACCAGTTCTGCACATGCTTGGGTCCTACCATTTAGGTTACTTACATAGCTGTAAAAGGCCTTATGGTTATCCTTGGTAGTACTTGATAGATTTCTCTCAAAGGAGCTCTTGGAGGATTTGACAAGTTGTCTTATTTGCATGTTAAGGCTGAGGAGGGCGCATTTTTAGGTCCTTGTCTTTGTTTTTTTGGACAACAACTTTTTATGTTTATTGTAGAGTTTGTTGATGCTGGAAGTCCACCATGGCAGCTTGATTTTACTTGGGGCTCTGGCTTTGATTCTGTTTGATACAGCTGGGTTTATACAGCTGAGTTTATACACTTATGCAAGTGATTGTACAGGACTTTAGTGTAAGCTTCAGCATAGTTATCACTTTCAGCTTGGGTGAGGCTTGAAATGCATTTATACCTTCACATAGGAGGGTATAGTTTGCCTTGGTGAAGGTTTTAGTCAGAGTTCACCATTTATGAGTTTTGGTGTGTTAACATCAGTTCGAAGCTGACAGATTTATGTCAGTTTTGGTCTAACAGTTTCAGCAGTGCACCCCTGTTTGACATGTTGGTGAAGACAAGATCTAGAATGTTTGTTCCTCTTATAGATTCATAGGTTGGTACTAGGCTATCGTCCCTAGGACCTATACAAGCCTAGCCATAACAATTCCCTGGATATTTCTTGCCACAATATTTACTTCCCTGGACCCCTGCCTAGCTGGGTGACTGACATGATCCCTGGGGTGAATTTCCTATCTCTCATCCAATCATCAAGGTTCCTTTTGAAGAGGGCCAAGGAGGCGCTCTGCTTGACATGTATGGGCAGTCTATTCCAGAGTATGGGGAGTCTCTGGGTCAGAAACCTATCCCTACAGCATGTTTTGTTATAGGTTTAATCATTTTTTGTTTATACTGTGGCATCATTCTAGGCGAGGGTAATATGCTGCTCAAGGCTAGGGACATACTGTGCCTGTCTGGGACACATATTCAGAAAGCTCATCTATGTCTCTATTCATATAGTCCAGTGAGGTATGTCTCAGGTCATTCACACCAACATGAACTATGACAGAGTCATAATGGAACTTGTTGCTGAGAGATCTGAGTGTATGCGTGGTTTGGTGAATCCAGGCATCGGACAGCAGCTGACTGTGACTTTTTCCTTGTTCAGCCTAAAGAGGATCAGTTAATGAAGACTGGACAAGAACTCCATGGGATCAACTAATGAGCCCACAACCTACAACCGGAATCTGACCTCTAGGCAGAAAGTGTGGGCTGATAAGGCTCCTTCAGTAGGAACAGATGGGCCATAGTGCAAACTCTCACTCCTCAGTAGGAATAAACAAGTCACTGGGGCACAGGAAGGAAAGTTGGTGGACAAATTTTCCAAGGAACAGAGAAAGCAATAATAGAAAAAAATGTGAATGATAGATTACATAACATCTTCCTAGTTTATGCAGCAAGCTTCTCTTTAGAATCAGAAGAAGTCAGTCAATGACTTCCTTCCAAACGAAAATAAGAAAAACTGTAGACCTACCATTACTTGAGAAGAAATGAATCAATTGAAGCAGGGGAAAAAAAAACACAATTAACTCCCACGTTATCAAGCTCTCAATACTTTTTTATAAAAAATGCAAACTCTAGACATATATTCCTCTGGTAGGTGCAGCTGCCAGCTCTGTAAGCAAGTATTACCAGAGGTTACACAGGTTAGCCCTGACAAGAATCTCTCACTTCATCCCTTCAGGTCATATGATCCTGCAAGTTAGGAACTACTTCCTGAGTTTATCCCTCCAGGTTACCTACTCTTAACTATACTTTTCAGCTGTCCAGATTTTTGCCTCATATTTTTGGCTTTTTCTTGATAAAATTTGTGTTTTTTTGGCAAATCACTAAGGACTAAAACCACTAAATAATGACAAACATTTGAGTTTCAGACTTTATATTGTTCAGAAAATGCATGCCAACACAAATCCTATTATTCTAGCAACTTTCTAAGTTTATAAGACCAATATTTAAAATCTGCTCCTATTTTTGAGCCTTTGTCCCCTCATTATTTTAGGCTATGCCCAGATTTCTTGTGCTAAGAGGCTGAGAGGTATGCTCATAAACATTAGTAACTGGCTAATGCATAGTAGGTTCCATCTGTATCTGTGAGAATACTCCAACACAACATTACAATATATATACATATTTTATATATATATATATATATATATATATATATATATATATATATATATGTATATGTGTGTGTGTGTGTGTGTATGGGGTCTACTTTGAAATACCAAACTGCCAGCAGACCGAATCACACAAGACCGAGACCACAAATACGACAAATCACAATCCCAAAACTTTACAACATTGAATCCCAAAACACAGAAAACCCAAAAGCAAACTTGGGAGTCCCTACACTCCACTGAGAGAAAACACCCAAAAAACACAAAACATTACTTCAGACCACCACTGTTAGACTTCCAATAACCACTTTTACAACTCTTTACCTTA